>NC_080435.1:38493219-38510719 GCF_028018845.1 Melospiza georgiana | reverse complement strand
AAACAGAATTCTAGATGTTCAATTCGGAATTTTACATACATTCTCTAAGAATAAACTAAAAATCAAAAAAAAAAAAAAAAAAAAAAAAAAAAGAGGATTTATTTTTCTGAATAACATTATCATTATCCATTTATTCATTGTTGTTACAAGATATTGCAAATAAATCTGTTTGTTATGTTATGGACAGGTTAACTACAGCAGTGCTGTGAACATTAAAGATCAAAACTAAAGCAGTTATATTTTCCTTCTATGGATAAGGTTATAAGAAGAGCTGTGATCTAATTTATTATTTCTTCCAATCTTTAGCTGAAATTGAGAACATTCAAAATTATACTATGACCTAGTTATACTATGGACTATTGTGGTAATAACAACAGAAATCCCTAAGAAAATAATTTCAGTCTCAGATGACAAAAATCAAGAGAAAACATGAACAACATATTACCCATAAGCAGCAGTTTAATAGCATACTTCATTTCAGTCTGTAGCCTAAAATTTACAGACTCTAAAAGGAAATACTAGACTTTCAGAAGATTCTATATAATTGCACAGTTCATGTCTTCTCATTTGCCAAGCTACTCTTCTTCAGATTTACAGCTCTGAATGTAACAAAATCTTTGTCACATGGTGCACGTAGGATTTTCACCCTTCAAATTAATTTCTTTTTCTCGCTGGAAACTAATTCAGTAGCACTCACCGAGTTTTAGGCTTCCATGTGCTGCTGGGAGAGTAGCCTTTTCAGGGCCTTACAGCCCAACAAAACACCAAGTATTGTCTGATTTTAAATGTGTGCTGAACTTTCCTCAAGGTAAATGGGATGCAAATGAATGTTTGGTTGTTTTATTTAATATGGATGATCTCATGCACCTTTGAACTGTTCTGCTGCCAGCTGCCACTTACCACTAAAAGAGAAGTAAATTTTATAGGATATGCACTGGGCCATTTTAAACTAATCTCCACAAAAAGAAAATAGTTCACTGGGAGTAAAAAAAAGTCTGATAATGCCACCTCGGCAAGTTGCTTTGATGGGTATAAGAAAGTGGGAGAAAAGCCCAAGGTACTCTGGCTGGCAGTGCAGCCACACAGCTTTTACTTTACTTCCATAATCATTTATAAAAACACAGCAAAATGAACAGTGCTGAGCAGCTTGTGCTCCTATCATAATGTACAACCTCTCAGTACCTCATGTACAATAATACCTTCATGAAAATCAAGCTGCATTGCTTCTGCTTCTTTGTACAACACTTTGCGTGACTAAGAGCAGCAAGTGACAAGGTTGCCCAGTTAACTGAGATCGATTATTGTTGCTTTAGCGCATCCATAATCATGATGCATGCAGCATGGAGAGATGGAATTATTTTCATACACTGCCCTGATTGGTAGAAAAAGCCTTCTTTTCTAACTGAACTGAAAATGTATAGAATGCACACAATATTCTCTAGAGGAATGGGTACTGTGGTAGCTGCCAAAAGGTCTCATGCCATGCATGCCTGTGTGCAAGGTGAGTCCTGCATGCTGACTGCATTTGGCACTCTTCAGTCACTGTGGTCATCACTATAAAGAACATAAATTTACCAGTTGTTACCACTCTGCAGTATCTCAGATACTACTGTTTTACTATGAACAATAGTGAGAATCCAAAAGAAGCACAAGAAATTAGTGTGGTACATGGTGAAAAGTACAGCAATTGTAGGTCTGGATTTTATTTCAGTAACATTGGTTTTACAACTGGTTAACTGTACTGACTTCAAAAGAATTGCTGCAGATTGTTACTAATGAAGTGACTATAGAGTGTGAACCTCTGTATCTGCTCACAGCAACAGGAAACTGAAGATTCTTTAGGAGAAAAATGGGTTAGCACATTCTTTTTTCTTTTCTTTTTCAGCATATATTTTTAAAGCCATTTCCAAAAATCTCAGAGGACTTAACATTTTAAAGAAGTCACTGTTATGCCATAAAATTCTGGAAGTTATAAACATATCTAAGACATTGGCACTTCATATTTGGCAACTTCACTGTTTAGTGACTAGCAGAACTGTTCTAAAGTTCAGGTGACTTCTCAAAATCAGAATTTTGGGAGGATGTGATTCCTGGGAAACAAGGAGGAATTTGCCTTTTTCAACAGACATATCAATAGCCTTTGCTATTCCTCCTTACTGAGCAATGCAGTCTAACTGTGGTAAGACAACAACAAAAGTTAGTGCTACAGTAAATCTCATTTGATCAAATGGATTAAACAGTACTTTGAGATTGTGGAAATGGACAGTGCACTTCAAACTCCTTAATGATTAAAGAGTGATTTATTAAATATTTTTAAGGTGAAATATGGTTACAAATAGCTCAGTAAGACAAAAAAGCAGTAATATATCTATACCATGATGAATTTTCTATATTAGGATTAACATACCAATTGCAGATAGTTAAATAAGCATTTAAATTATTAATTTTCTCATTATTTCATGTTTCTTAAGATACTAAGTTTCATGTAGCCCAACACAAAAGATTAGAGATGAAATATGAAACACAATATGAAAATCACTACACTGTACTACAATTTATAAAATAATATATCAAGAAGAAAGTGAAATACAATGTAATGTGATATCAACATTAGAACTGGTTTTCCTCTGGACTAATGGGTATGATACCTCTCCATAACTTTTACAGATCATGAGACTTCTGAGTATTGAACTGCTTGGGCCGAAATGCTATGTTCTTTCCCAATCCATCTTTCAATTTTAATTCACATATCTCAAGGACAGAAACTGAAAAACCATCTGGATAAAGTTATGTGTATGCTAGCAGAAAGAGAAGAAAGAAAAACTTATCTTCAATACTGAATCAAATAGAATAAAAAAAGACTTTCAATTATTGTACACACGTGTATATACACACAGCAGTCTGTAACTCATTTAGCTTAGGTTACAAAAAAAATTTCCATGAAATAACAGCAATTTTCATTAAACTGTTGATAGCAGTGGAGGCACTTTCAATTTAATTCAATGTGGGAATATAGAACGAGATTCAAATTACCCTTTCAGGAAACGATTAAAGTCTTTGCAGTGTCTTCCCAAAGGCCAGGGTCAATTTTCCAAAAGCAGCCTTTGATTTTGGATGCTCAGCCTGAGACAACTCTTTGGAAAATTTTGCCATGGATATAAAATCCTTAATATCTTTATGTTAGGCAGCTATCAGCTAGAGAGTTTTCCTGTTGGGACAGGGTGGGGGGCTTTTAGCCTTCTGCAGCTGATATCAAGTGGCACCTACTCTGTCAGGAGCAAGTATATTCAAGGCAGCCAATACTAGCACTGGGTATTAAACAGGTATCTTTGGACACCTGCTTTTGCTCAACTCAGGTCCCATTTTCTCTTATACCTTTGGTTTTATTTTCTCTTCATCTTGCACAGAGATTGCCCATGGCAGTTCTCTGTAACGCTATATAACATAAGAATGAAGGAATTAAAGATCTTTGTACAAGCCTCTATGACCCTGTGCCAGTCAGGGAAAGGAGCCCTTCCAATGGACTAAGAAACTTGCAGTCTGAATCCTGACCAAGACCACGGTGGTGTGGGAGGAAGCCTCTAAATTAAGCCACTCCTGTAACTTCTGCCTTTAAGAATTTATCAGAATGGATTTGACCAGGTATATAGTAGGAAATTGGGGTACTGGTTCAAAGATCAAATTTCACACCTTTCTCAAACTTTTTCTAAAACATATTTGCACTTTACAAAGTTGAGTAACAAAAGAAAAGATTCTACTCTTTCTTTGGAAAAGAGGAGAGATTTCTCATTCACTTTTCCATAAAGACTGTGGAAAATATCCCCAGAACCTCTCCTTTGTTTAAATGATTTTTCTTGTGTTTCAAGCCAGCCCATCTCTTTCTCAAGGCAGTCATAGGTCTTCTCTACTTCCATCTCAAATTCTCTCCCTTTCCTTTAGTCTCTTTTTGCGTCCCTCTGGAAAATTCCATCTGTTTTTATTGCTACTCAGAACTGGAGGTCATTTCAAGTTTGAAAGATACAAAACCCTTACATTACTACATTCAGATTTAGGAGCTGAAAGGTGAGAGCAAAACATAGCTGCCAAGATATTTAGCTTCAGTTTTATAAACTGTGAAGAAGACAGGAAAATAGGAGCACATAGAAAAGCAAAGCAGGAAGTTGCAGAGAAAGGCAAGAGTTATACGTGATGCAGACAGATACTGTCTCCAAATAATTGCCTTCCTCTTAAAAGTGATTAGTCATATTGATCACTTAGAGTAATACTTTCCACAGTGAGATTATTTCAGAATTCACAAATGTGTTGGTGGAGGGGGACATGCTGATGGTTGTGGTGTCTATAGCTGCTTTTGTGCTATTCCTTCAATGTTAAATTAGCCATTAGCCACAGATCTAGACCCTAAACATATTGCAGAAAAATGCTGGGTTGTGTCTTTTCAAACCTTTCAATTGGTTTACATTTGTCCTGGGTCTGAAATGTTCCATTCTGTGAGTACTTGAACATCTATGTGACTAATGGAATGGAGTATTTTGGGGTGTCCTCTGGGTATCCTGTATCCTCCCACACTAAGGATGAACCTCACAACTCGTATGCCCCTCCTTCCAGTCACAACATTAACATTACATCATGAGAACTGACATTAAAATTTAATGACCTTCGGCTTGGCACTTCACTTTGGCAAGGCACACTGATGTTACAGCAGATTTCAAGCTTGATACCAGACTCACTACAGTATTAGCCCATTCTCAGCAGTCAGTGAGCCTTTTTCAAACATCCTGGAGTATCCTTTCCTCATTATGTTTCTTGTCCTCAGCTACAGTTGCAATATTTGGTAGTGGAGATCACCTGTTAGCTTCTGCTGTGGAATAAATTTCCTTCTTCCTGCACAAAAAATCCATTATTCTTGAAGAAGGCGTAAATCTACCTTAGTACTCCATTTGTTTTCCAGCAGCAAAATGAATGATCTTGTTTCAATTACATTTACAGTAAAAAATATAGCATTTACAGTATTTGAGTACAGTGACTATGGCTGTTTTATTTATGAATATTGATTTCTGCATAAGGGTACCATTTCTGCTTTACTCTTACTTTTTTGGTGAATGAGCACACTAATATTGGCTCTTAGGTGAGTGACAGCAGGTACTGCATAAAATACTGCTGAGACTGTAAGAAAGCTCTCGTCATACTATTTAGCAACACAATGCCAACAAGGATGAGAACAGAATATTTCTCTCTGGGTGTTAGTTCTTACATATATTGATGTCTACAAAAGTTTTATTATAAGAAATCAGCGGCTTTCAACCAGACTTTTTAGCAGTAAGTGCTGGAATTCTAAACTACTGCATGCAGTGAGGAAGTGGGGTTTTTTGCATTACTTCAAATACCAAAACAACAGAAATTGCTACAGGGTGGCAGTATATCAGTTACCCTGACACTGTACCTAAAAGAGGCATTCCTAGGGTAGATCTAATGTTTTGTTCCTGTGGTTTGGAGCTGCCAGTGAGATGCTAAGTACCATATGGACTGTCTTCTCTCTATTCATATCTGTCCACTAGAGACAGAGTGGAAATCACTGATGACACTTCAGCTACCTCCTTGACCTCCAGCCACAGCCACAAGTTTCTCTTAAAAAACCTAACTAAACCAAAAACCCAAACAAAAACCCAGAAGAAAATAAACAAATAACACCACCCACACAACTGTAGGGGTTTTCATTTGATCAGTTTTACACATTCTAAGAATAAGGCTGCACTTAGTACTCTTCCAAATTGAATAGGATCAAGGTTAAATATGAGGCTAAATAAAGTTACTTTTGTTTGAGGGAAAAAAATGCTCATGAGGTAAATAGCCCAAAATCTCAAACTTAAAACACATAAATCAAGTAGAGATACAGATAGTCCAAGGTGCATAGATGGCGTTGACTTTAATGGAACAAAATAAAGAGATCCTTTCATATTCAAAGCAGTCTATAGACTAACTGGACTACTTGTATTCAAACATGACATCTATTAGGCATTCAGAAATAACTCAGACATTGCAGTGGATAGTGGGTCTTCATAATGGGATGGATTTTGCAGGGCATTAATTATTTTATTATTTTATTTTCATATAGTGATGTATAAAAAATGCCCTGGGAAGAAAATATCTAGATAGAAATTAAATACATGGGCCTCAGTTTTGTCTTTTCTAGCATTACAGTTTGAACTGTCTCACTGGTTTAAAATGCATTTATGTATGTAACTATAAATAAGAGTAAGAATTATCCAAGAGTATGTATATTCCCTTCCGTTGAAGTGTTTGATTTCTGAAGCTAATTTAAGATTTAGCCTCATCATCATTGTAAATAAAGAAAGAAATAAACCTGATATTCCAAACTTTTGGAATATGTTTTATCAAGTAGTTTACAAGATGTGATAGCTTGGTTTGGTTGGATAAGAAAACAGTATATCCATCTTCAATTAAAGAATGGAGATCTGCAAATATGACGCAGTTGATTGCTTCCTATTAAATGCTCAACTTTTAGAGATTCACACAATGACCTGGGAGCATGTATATTCTCCCAGCTCTGACATTTCTACTTGGCAGCCATGTTATTTTATCAGCACAGTGTCAGCCAACGGGATGTGTGGCTTCAAATTTCATCCATTATCCACTCTATTATGTGTGCAGTATCTCACAGACCATTTAGAGAACTGACTTGACCCAGTGAGAAAAAAGTGAGGAAAGCTAAAAGCAACAAAGCATTAGTAAATATCTGCAGAAAGTCTAGGGGTGCTAGAAATGGCCCAGTCCACACAGAGTTGGTGTGAGGCACATCCCTGATAGCTACATTGCTTCACTTAATTAATCTGGTTCCATATCTCATTTTCTAATTTCTATCAGCAAATATATGCTGACAACTAGTAACTTACCACACCCTTTCACTTAGCTTGAAAAATCTACTTCAAATCAAAATTACTACTAAAAAAAGGAAGAAAACTTATCAAATGTAAAATTAGATTAGGAGTCAATCAAAATCCAACTGTGAATTTATCATCTCAATGAATTTCAATGAATGGTTTAAAATCTGTTGAAAATCTATTTGAAAATGAATATGTAATAATACAGGCATATCTCTTTTTCAAAGCTAGTATTGTCAGATGTATTCTGTGCATTATAATTCATGAACAGAGTAGATGACTATTTGAGAAGTATTAAAATGAGCTGACTTTTCAATACAAGTGTCTGGACAATAAGTTTTTGTATTCTTGGCCATTCAGAAATGTAGACAATTGTGCTAGAAAAATAATGTGTATTGTAATATTCATTGTACAGTAGTAGTATAGTAAGTGGCAATTCTGGACATTACAAGAGACACAAGGATTATTTTCTGTGATTGCACAGAGAATACTTGGATTTCTTGTGAAGCTTTTGCATTGGAAATGAGATTCATCAGTCTGAACAGGGCAGGGTTAGAGCCCTTAGCAACATGCTTATTTTGTAGAAGGTCACTCAATAATAACTTCCTCTGCCCTCCAAGCTTATTAAGACTGACTGGCATATATTAATGAAAACACCTGATTCTCCAACCATAAAACCCAGACAAAGACTTTATTTTAATATTAAGGAAGGAACCCTTAATTAGCAGGGTTTCAAAAATGTCAGCTTCTTCTATTAGCTGTTCTGGTCCATCAAAGCCATAATCCCTACTGTCAAATTTCATCACATGATAGACAGTTTGCTGGCTATCTTTTTTTTTTCTTTTAACTGATCATACTGACTGAAGCTTTTTATTTTGCCATCACATTTAACAAGTTTGTATGCATTTCATTGTTACACTGCTGATTTTACTCCTTTTAAAGTCTGCCTGTGTCAGCTAAAAGAAGAAAAAATCTGGGAAAACACAAAGTATTACATATTGATACACAGACATGTAATTAAAGACTTTTGGGGAGAGTTCTCATTCATAATATTGATTCTTTTCTAGGGCATGCAAATGTGCTTCTGTGAAAACACGAATAAAAACCACCATTCACAGATGAATTTCCATTTCAGGCATGTTAAGAGAAGAAAAAAAAATACAAATGCTTGAAATATTGCAAAGACCTTTAGAGATGCATGTTCTTCAGAATTAACCCACCACACATCTTCATGCTGCATAAAATTTGTTCAAGTAGATATTGCTTGCACTGCCCTCCAAATGAGAGATCACATCAAATTTTTCTGAAATAAACATACCAATTTAAAACGATTTACATTCTAGCTTCATTCATTTCCATGTTTGTTAAACATTCACAGTCACAGGAATCTATTTTTTTGGCTTAGAAGAAAGCAACAGAAGACTACTGTTCTGTCACAGACTTCTAAATGTCCCACCTAAACTCTCTCAAACACGGTCTGTGGATTTGATAAAGGCAGCACATACCTATGTAGGTTTTTGCTTCTTTAACAAGAAAAGAAAAATTTATATAGAATTTGTAGGATGACATTGTATTTAGATGAAGTACACTACTATGGTCTTTCCATCCCTTTTTTTTCTCCAAATACTTCCTCTTAAAATTTTAGATTTATTTATTGATAATTTATGCAATGCTGCACATACATTAAATGATACAGTATAAACGAGTCTTAGTATTGAAGTTATAACTGAGTCCAGGTAAGAAAAAAAAATCCCAGTATTTAAGAAAAAAGAACTTTCTGAGTGGAAGAGTATGGGTAACATTTGCATTTTAACCTAGGAGAGAAACAGTCTGAAAAAAAAAGTAAGGGATGCTAGAGTTAACAGATGAGAGGTACAGGCGTCTGCCAAGAACTGGAGGCGGCATGAAAAGCACCAGAAAGCCAAAATCAGTGAAGGAAATTGAGGCAATCTGAGACATTGCAATCTAAAAATCTGTGAAGCAGAGTTGTCAGAAAAATAAAAATGTTGGGATACTTACAGGCATGTAAGAAAAAAACCATAACAATCACAGTTTACTCAGATTGAGGCAAAAAGCGAGACTGAGGTTGGAGGAAGAGGGTAAGATTACAGAACTGCAGGTAACCAAATGATTAAGAAAATGATAGAGATGAGTAGACAAATTTTGGATGGCTTTGTTATGGAAGGCATGGAGAGGTAAACATGATAGTAAATCTGGATAACAGGATGACAGGGTAACAGTCAGTTTTAAGTTGAGAGAGAAAGAAGAATGGTTAAGATATGTTTATAGATGTACTTTAGCAGTACTTGGCACTACTGAAGAGCAGAAAGGAAAGGGAGGTTTTGTGGCCTGAGAGATGCACACGGACTGCAAAGAGCCACAGGTTCTGAAGACAAAAAACACCTTTAGACCTCAGTGCTATTTTTTGTATCTTAAATGCTGCAACACATAATACATTTAGGAAACAGTAGGCCAAAAGTTCACTTCTGCTTCGACAGAGATATGGCCAAGAAATGAAGGAGGTGTTTGAAACACAACTGCAAGGGTCAGTAACAACGACAATACTCACAGAAGCAAGAGAAAAAAAATAAATCCAAGACTCAGAATCATAGAGGCTGATGGAAATTTTTGGCAGAAATGAGAGGTAAATGGTGAAAATAGGGCTGAAGTCAGAGAAACATTTGGAGAACAGAGGGAAACTAAGAGCTAATAGAGGAGATAGAGAGGGAGAAATCAGAGATCTGACCACTGAGAAGTGCGGAAACCAAGGCAGGAAGTGGTGTTTTTGAGGGAGAATGACAAATACAATGCAGAGAATAAGACTAATAAAGGAGAAAAGCAAAATATATTATTTGCTAAAAGATAGTCTGTAATCTGATTCACTAGCTACACCTTGGCCATGTAACTCAGATATTTAGTGAAAATATAACTTTCCTACCCCAGGAAAAGAATTCCAGTTCTTCACACTGTGGAATTTTTCCCATAGCTAATAACTACATAAAGTTACATGTGTTTACTGAAGATCCTTGTACCACTGTCTTTTTGAATGCTCTGTTAGACTTTACTGCTTCCTGAGTGCCTATATCTATTGCAAGTGACCAAGTGCGTTTTTGAGGTGAACTTACACCTAGACAATGCATTCATTTCAATGGGTTTAAGTGACTGTGAACATTTACTCATATGATTTCTCTTTCATTTAATTAATTTAGTAATGTAACTCGCTATTTAGAACAGAAGAGTTCCTTGACTTTCAAATGATACATCTACAGAGTGGAGCAACAGTGGATGGCAGCAAGATAATGAGGCCAACACATTAAGTTCAGTTCTCCCTCCAGCATCACTCACAACACCTACTAAGAACCAGTTAAACAAGAAAGCTATATTAGTTTTAGACTCTGAACAATCTTTATCTTGCGAGGTATATGACCACAAACCTTAGTTTTGAAAGCAGATTTTTCCTAGAAATACATCCAATTAAAGTTGTTTGTCAAAATATCTGTGAGTCACTTTTGGGATTCCACTGTAGAGTACAACACAAAAAATATGGTCCCCACTTTCAAGCATTTTTACCAAGTAAGCATATATTTTAGGCTTTTCCCTTTCTTTTATTAATTTTTAAAAATTTTTTATATTAAATGGTTTCCTTGTTTTAATTTTTATTTCTCTCCCACAGCTAATGCATGCCAGCATCTATCTTACACAACAAATCACAGTGAAGGTACTTTTGTTACTTCTTTGAACAGTCCTGTTGTTCTGGCAGCACATGGGTTCTGTCAGAGTCCAGTGTCTATCTTGTACTGCTCCCATTCTGAATATGCAGTTGATTCCATGAGTATTGCATAAGAATACAGAACAAAGAGAGGGAGAAGGAAAAAAGAGCAAGAGAGGCTTTTGTGATCGTCAGGATTTAGATGTTATGTGTCTGGCTAAGGCTATGATCTGGAAATGTCCAAGATCTGGTATGTCTTGCTAGCCATCACCATGCAGTCCTATAAAATTGCATAGAAGGGAAAGACTCCAGTTACCTAACATACCAATAATTAAGAAATTCTACAACACTTCTCTTTACAGCTGCCTTGGCAAAGAAATAATGTCAGGCCTTGATTGCACTTTATGATATCCTCCATATTCTTTCTCATGACGCCCAACATTTGGGCAACTTGTGCACATTCAGTTGACAATTTCAGAGAACTATCCATAGTGACTCCAAGACCTTTTTCCTCAGGTGTAACTAATGCTCTAGTTGAACATAGTTAATAGTAGTCTCTGCTATTCATGGAACCATCTCATCCAAGAACAAAATTACATTAAAAATGGTTTGTTATATTTTAGGTATGACAGCATCTTAAACCTCAGATGTTCTGTAGCTGTGCTTGTAATACCTCCTTGGGAAACTATGTGGTATTGCCTTGCTGCTGGATTCCAGATGGTGCACCACAGCCTGGAACCTTCTGTGCTTGACTTGCACTTCCTAAGCCTCCATTCAGCATTATGATAGCATTTTATTTTAAGTTGTTTTAAATCATACATGGGTGTGTAATATGTGTGTTTTATATCAGATGCAGCCAGAATGATGCTTTTACGGACTGATGGTCCCTGAATACAGCAAGGGATAATAAGGCTTATGTGAGGAACAGAAGGGAGAGAAAGGTAAAAAACCAGAAGGATAAGCATAAGGATGCAGGTAAATGAATATAATTGACTTTTTTCAGCCGCTACAATTTTGGGTGAGAAATTCTGGGGTGCCCTCTTTAGAGCAATGCCACTTTTGTGTTTCAGAATGCTCAGTTTTTCACTGACAGGCAAGAATTTCAAAATTCTTCAGTTGGAAAAGAATGTTATAATCACTGACTGGAAATTCTGCCTGCTGGCAATGTAAGCTATTATTTTTGTATATAGTGTGCACAATTAATACTAGTGTATTTGGACCAATTTGTGCTGCAAATAAAGCTGTGGCCTTCCCTTGCCAAAAAGAGTGTAATTTCAAGCCATCAGGATTTGCATCTTGGGAAAGGATGGAAAATGAATATGCCAAAGATAAAAAGAAAAAAATAAAGAAATGGTAAATCACTGAAAGTAAGAGAAAGAGAATGATGCTCAATGATAGTTCAGTATGACGTTTTGTTTCTTGCCTTTTCTCTTACCGTAGGACAGAACTAAAGCAAGCTAAATGAGATCTCAATATAAATATCTAATTAGGCTTTTGCAGCCCAAAAACTGCCATAAACCACATTTTCCTGTGTCTACAGTCTATACTCAAAATGTAATAAAATTCTTACATTTCAGACTTTATGGGAGTTTGGAAGTACAGACTGCATTGACTGGAGTGCATGGTATACAGCCCAAAAGATTAAATACATTGCTAAGGATATACAAATTTCCTATTTCCTTTTCAAAGCTGGTTTACATTTTTATACTTCTCTGCAAAATGCTTTTCACTAAATTCCCCTGTAAGTGTTTTTACACATTGAACTGACTTTTCAAAAGAAAGTAGAAGCTTTGTGACAGAAGCTGTGCAACACCTGTGCATGCCTACGTACGACTTAATTCTCTTTCCTACATGTAAGCCTCTCAGTGGATTTTTTAAAGCATTTTGAAGCATTCAGACACAAACACTCAGTCTGCTGTGGAGATGAGTTTGAGCATGAAAGAATCATCTGCATTGTTATCAATTGAATTGCCATCAGTACTGCAAGCACCTTTGGCAGGGCTCCAGGCTCCAGAGAGTTTGGATTGACTCACAGTACCAGGAATAAGGGTCAAATGGACTCTCACCTTTGCAGCACTGATAGAAGCCCTATATAAATCACTTGATATATAAATATTTATTTATCAACATATAGCTAGTCAACAGCATGGTGTGGTCTGCACATATTTCATAAAGAAGATTGTTTACACTGAACTCAAGGTAAAAGTCAGCACGACCTGAGGCTCACTAGTTAAGAGGATTTTTTGACTATTAATATGTCATAATTGCCAGGGTTTTCACAAAACAAACAGATTAACTCCTAACTATATAGGGACTGGTCTTACATTCTTATATGCTAAAGAAATGAACTTCTGAAATTAACTGCACCACAGCTCACCATACTGACACATTGTGATCTGTTCCAAATCCAAGAGTACATTCTTAGCATATTATCTGTGTCAGCTTCACAAAACTATTACAGTTTCACTTTTTCTTTGTGTCTGTAATGGTTCCCCATCATCCTGATAAGTGGGCAGTCATTTCCCCCTGCATAGATAGAGCAGTGAAGGAGAATTAGATTTCAACACTTATGTAACAGAGATTAATTGATTGATTAGATTATTAATTAAAGTTTCCATTAAATTCTCTTTTTAAAAAGCACAGGATTGTGGATCCCCAGGGTTTTTTCTAACCCTTGAAATCATAAACAAGAGAATGCATAACTAAACATTGTACCTTATCTTGTGAAGAATAATTAACCCAGTGGATGCATTGCTATGAAGAAAACATTTTTTTCTTCCATAATATACTTTTTTCCCCCCTACAAACCTTAGGAAAAAGAAAGCAGTTTTTGGGTTTCCCCTACTGCAACAAAGGAACAGACACGAAAAGTAATGTTTTAAACACAGATTTAAACATATGTATGCCTGATTGTGTGCACTCTGTTTGGGTTTGATATGCTATACACTTTTAAGAAAAGATAAAGAAGTGAAAACATGACTTGTGTTGTTTTAGATTTGAACTGATGGTCTACCTAGAAGTTCCAGCCATATAATATTTGAGAGATTGTAGAAAAATAAAAACAGCAAGTGGCCTTTTAGGTAACCCATAATTAAAAGCAATTTTGAGCTGTCTTTTCAGGGAAGCTACCCAGGGGAAGTATTTGCTACCTGTTTGACCTTCACAATTGTGAGTCCTTGGCAGTGTCAGCGACCCTCTGAACTGAATTCAAAACTAATCTCTAACAGAAAAAGAGAAACAGAACTCATGCAAATCATATTAATTCCAACATTTCCCCAGTGAGCTGGGTATAAACTACAGCCTAATTAAATATTTTTTAACGATGTGAGTAATTTTTGCCAAGGGGCGGATTCAGGCGAAAATTTAATATGAGATCACAAAAGCTGTTCCCAGCGTTGATTCTGTAAATTAATGACTATCTGCCTTATGATAAAAACATGCTGCCAAGAATGAAAATGAAGTCAGCAAAGCTTGCTCTATTTGTCTAACAACCAAATATGCAGAATGCAAAACTTTAAAGGATATGGAAAATTTCCATTGTCTGTATGATATATTCCTGATAAAGATGCATGACAGCATAAAGCTGCTTTATGTTATTCCAGACTATCAATTCTTATTAGTTATCACTAATATAGCATTAGCTATTGTTAGCTATGAACTTTAGTAAGACAGTGCCAAGCACCAATGTCAAGAACCTGAGAGGTATTCATTTATGTGTGGGCAGGATAATGTGCTATTGACCATTTCCTGAACTGGGTGTCTCTGAGACACACTGAATGTGGCACAATTTCTCAGAGCTGCTTACAAAAATTCAGGCATCTTACCTAGCACTTAAAAAGACCTTATCATTGTAGTATCTGGGTACCAATCTTAAGTGCCTGTCAAAAAGAAAATCTCATTAAACCAATGTTATTAGTGTTTTCAAATAATAAATGCACAAAAATCAAAACTACGATCAAGAGAAACTGTATAAAGGAACAAGAATTACTCATGCATCAATCTGTCCAGATTTTTATCATGATTTGGAAATTAAACAATAAGCCTTATGTGATTAAAAGGCTGCTTTACAAAGTATAGTATTAGATCAGATATTGAAGATATTCTAATGCAAAATCCTCTGCCTAACCAATAAAAGACTCCATGCTCTTTGTTCGTCTCATGCTAACCTAACTTGTAACAAGACAGCCAGTTAACACCAAGGAATTACAAAGCATTGCCAGATGACAGGTGAGCAGGACTTTGGTAGCACCGTGGTCAAGAGGCCAGCCCATTGTAAGGGCTTTGCAGCCTTATTTATTTAAATTTCTGCCAGTGTTGGCCACTGAGACTGAATTTACAGCTTTTCAATTAAAAGGTCATTCTGTGCTAACCAGCACGCCATTGCCTCATTATTATCATAAAATTAGTGAGAAAAGACTAGCATGAATAATATGAAGGAGACAATCTGAAAGGTGAAGAGGTGTGATTTTCTTGCTTCATGAGAGATGGGAATAAAGCTTGCTGTTTAGAAACAAATATTTTGCTTATAGTGCATGAAATAAACACTTTACCATTTCTTTCTACTTCAGAACAAATAAATTGGTCATTTTCTGTAAATTAAGCTTGACAGATGAAAGGATGGTTTACGACTGCTGAACAGTGTAAGTTAGGGCAGAGCTTCATATGAGATGAAATATCTATGTGAGATTTCAAGTTTCAAAGCATTGCAATAGCACTTTTATATTTCTTAACTAGAGCATAGCCTTTTTGTAAGTGTAATAATTTAAAGCTTTTAAATAAAAACAATAACTCAGAGAAACAGTTAATATCAAATAAATCTTAGAGTATTTATTAATTTAGTATTGAAAGCTGAGAATGTAATTTAAAATTCAATGTGCCTGTGAACATGCTAGAAATTATAGAAATGTAAAATACAGAAAGGATGAGGACTTTTGCAAGTCCCCTCAAAACACTGGGAGAAACTACTCAATCTATCATATACAAGCCACAGAATGTGAAGGCTTCCAAGCAGCCACAAAGCCCTCCAATATGCACAAATAGAGGAAAAAACCCAAACATAAAAGTGTGATACACTTTAGAATAATGAAAATGTTTCAAACGCACAATTTAAAAATTTTTACCTAATGAAAACCTGGAAGCTATTCTAGTTTCAGTCTGAAAGCACAGTTCATCATTGAGGGAAAATTTCTAATTTTTGCTCAACACTGGTAATAAGTTGTAAGCCCCTGGAACAGGAAAAGTAAGCTAGAGAGCATGAAACAATTTTCAGGAAGAGCACTTAGAGATTACAGCCGAACACTTTAATGTCCTCCATTCTGCGTAGTCACCTGCTCTTCGCTCAGACCATGACCCACTCTCCAAGAGCTTTGTTCTCTTCTAGAACAACTCATCCTGTACCCAGCACCTCTGCTGAACACAGACATAGCCAGCTAGCGGCAGCCCTGACCTGCTGCTTTGGATAACCTGCTTGAGTGGCTTAAAGAGAGATGCCATAGCCCAAATTGAGAGGCTGAGGTCCTTTGCTTAATGAAGCCTGACTGAACATGTTTTTTTAATATGCTCTCACTTGTTTCGTTTTCCAGGAATGGAGATAGTCTTTCTGGCACATGTGAAATAGTCAGAAACTTCCCCATGGATTTTCTCACATCACAAAAGGAAAAAAAGAAAGGAACATGGAACATGAAATTCAAGTTTCCAAGACTCCCCACTCCTGAATCTCCCCCTCTGGAGAAACCAACTGCAGAAGGTAAAAAAAAAAGAAAGTCTAGTAATTTATTTCCTATATTGTACAGGATCTTATGGAGACCTTCAGTCTATAAGAGCACATGAGAGGAGAGTTGATGAGGTAACATACAGAGAGAAAGGAAGAAGTCTCATGTCTATCTACAGTTTTTATTTTATGCAGCTTTAGCTGAGAGATGTTGTGATAAAAGCGTGCCAATATTTACTGCTCTGTGCATCACAAATCCCCAAATATATGATTAAATAGAAGTAAATTTGATAAAAACAATAAAAACATTCGAAAGACTAGAGTAAGTTAGGTGTCTACAGACCTTTGAGAATTAATCAGCTGATTTTAAAGCCCTGTGTAACTACAGATACACAGCAGAAAATTTCAGTTGTGCAGTTCAATTTAAGGGTAGAAAAATACAGATGCATAATTTCAAAAAAGAAACATAAATCAGGCCTAAGTCCTTTGGGAGTACTAACTCTAGACTAAATAGCTTGGCCAAATAACAAAAAATAATGCATGAAGAGTAGGGGAGAAAATAACATTGTATACAGAGAGAAAGAAAAACTTAGCAACTGTGCTTCAAGTCCTATTTTTTGATTCTCGTAAAATCTAGGAATTTTGAAAAGAGTTTGCCTAAATAACCCTTTTGTATGGTTATTTTTTTAAAGAATTATTATTTACAGAGGTATTCATAGTTGTGTGAACCACTGGCCTTTGCAGGATGGGCAACTTGCATAATATAACTGCAAGACTTGCAGTTACTTTGTGTTTTCCTAACAATCCTAGACTCTAGGATCATGCAAATAGTATAGAAATTTAGCCTGCCTCTAAAGGTGGAGAAAGATGCTAGCCCATAATGTAAAAGACTTCAAAAACTTCAAAATCCACAGAGTTAAAAACATGTTTACATTTCTGATGCTTAAGACAAGACCTTGGTTTTTCCCCCTAACCAGTTATCATTTAATGCTTCAAGTTATTGACAACACTTTGGCAACAGCTGTTTTGTTTAGATCTTAAAGGGCCTGATGCACTCCTCACAGATGCTAGCAGATCTCATTTTTTTATTTATTTAGATTGTTGATCACATCCTCAGACCACAATGAGGGTGCTAATAAAAAGCATGGAGGTTACATTATTTTTGCTGGAATTTTGTTCCAT